>NW_017670445.1:601574-647994 GCF_001879085.1 Nicotiana attenuata
AATGACAACTCAATAAAACGTAGTACTGGAGTACGAATTACTTATTAAATTCAGCTTTTTCAGAACGAAATGACAACTCAATAAAACGTAGTACTGGAGTACGAATTACTTATTAAATTCAGCTTTTTCAGAACGAAATGACAACTCAATAAAACGTAGTACTGGAGTACGAATTACTTATTAAATTCAGCTTTTTCAGAACGAAATGACAACTCAATAAAACGTAGTACTGGAGTACGAATTACTTATTAAATTCAGCTTTTTCAGAACGAAATGACAACTCAATAAAACGTAGTACTGGAGTACGAATTACTTATTAAATTCAGCTTTTTCAGAACGAAATGACAACTCAATAAAACGTAGTACTGGAGTACGAATTACTTATTAAATTCAGCTTTTTCAGAACGAAATGACAACTCAATAAAACGTAGTACTGGAGTACGAATTACTTATTAAATTCAGCTTTTTCAGAACGAAATGACAACTCAATAAAACGTAGTACTGGAGTACGAATTACTTATTAAATTCAGCTTTTTCAGAACGAAATGACAACTCAATAAAACGTAGTACTGGAGTACGAATTACTTATTAAATTCAGCTTTTTCAGAACGAAATGACAACTCAATAAAACGTAGTACTGGAGTACGAATTACTTATTAAATTCAGCTTTTTCAGAACGAAATGACAACTCAATAAAACGTAGTACTGGAGTACGAATTACTTATTAAATTCAGCTTTTTCAGAACGAAATGACAGCTCAATAAAACGTAGTACTGGAGTACGAATTACTTATTAAAATCAGCTTTTTCAGAACGAAATGACAACTCCGTAAAACGTAGTATAATACTGCGAATTACAAATTAGACAACTCCACAAAACGTAGTATTATACTGCGAATTACATATTAAATTTCTCTGACATAAAACAGGTTTTTCACATGGTTTTCGACATAACATTTTAAATTTCCACATGACAGCTTTAGACTTGCATATTTCGACATATTTTTTATTGAAACAGAATTTGAACAAGAAACATAATTTGAACATGAATTTTATTAGAAAATGAAACACAAACACAAAAGCGGGAAATCTAAAGATACATGACAGTACAACTGCTACAAACACATGACAATGGAAACATGAAAATACATTACTACGCTTATTAAAAATAAGCTACTATTTAATCACGATCGTGTCTTACAATTCGCTCCAACCACTCGAGTTGCTCTTCCAGGTTTTTTTCTCTTCTTCTGCCTCGTTGAGTTTGGCCTTCAACGCCTCAAGTTCTTCATTGGTTCGACGCTCGCTCTCCGCTTGGCTATGACATAAACAATGAAGCTCATAAATTCTTTCTTTGTAGCGCTTTTGCTTACATGGTTCGTCCATCCAAACCTCAAAGTCACATGTAGGCTTGCCGGGTAACTCCTCGAGCTTGTTCTTACATGCCCAGTAGCGGCGTGCACCTTCTGGATACCATTTGAACAAACTGCATTTTTCTCCGCAGTAGCACCTTGGGACATAAACGTTTTGTGCAGACATTTCTTATAGAGAAACTTTGGTTATTGTTAAGCGAAGAATATAAGTACCATGCAACCGTTATTTATAGTCCAGATTTCAAACAAAAACGTAGTATAATACTGCGAATTACATAGTAAATTTCAATGACTTAAAACAGAGTTTCCACGTGCTTCTCAGCTTTTTTAGCAGGACATGTCAAATCCACAAAACGTAGTATTATACTACGAATAACATATTAAATGACCCTGACACGAAACAGGGTTTTCACATGCTTCTCAGCTTTTTCAAAATAAAGGACTAGGGGTATGCTTGATAGTTGGGATTGGACGAACTTGCACCAGGATTACCACCGCCACGCCCACCGCCTGAAGGACACTTACGACGGTCATGTCCAGTTTGAGAGCACATGCCACATTTACGTGCATAAACGGACTCACCAACATCCATTTGGTTCCGTATACGCGTTCTCTTTTGCACTTTCAGCTTGCGCAAATAGTCCTTGTTACATACCAACTTAAAAGGTTCCGGCGGCCAATAATGCTCAGCACCTAATGGATGCAACTTCCCGCTATACGTGTCTACGTATGCTGCAACACTGTATTGCCTATCAATGTAGTTTGTTGCCCCATATCCAACTTGTTGAAAGCACTTCAATGCATGTGGGCACGGCATGTGGTAGATGGTCCATTTCCCACATGAACATAACCTTCTATTTTCATTCACCGTCTGTAGATTATTCCCACGGTGTCCGTTGATAGCGGTCTTAACTTCAAAAACACCCAGTTCATGATCATACTGAAGAAATGAATGCCACTGTGCCCGCCTCCTGTACCTTTCAAATCTTGTCATGGGTATTGGCATAAATTCAACACCCCTGTCCATCAATGATGATGCAGATGCATGCCTTTCAACAAACCTCTCTGCACTCTATTTGAAAGTCATGCGGACCATGGCAGTGACAGGCAGTCCATGGGCAGACTTCAACAAGCCGTTAAATGACTCCGACACGTTTGTAGTGAGGGCTCCCCATCGTCTGCCGCCATCAACATGCAATGTCCACATTTGAGGGTCATGTTGCATCAACCAAGTATAGGCTCGTGGTTCTATCTGCCGGATCGCTTCCATGCGCCTCGTGAATTTACACTGCTGGTGCTCAGTTGCAGCCATCCATATTAAGTAATGCAACACCTTGTCAGGAAATTTCTTCTGGAAATTGGCCTTCAGGTGCCTCACACAGTAACGGTGGTATGCATATGGTTCCTGCCATTCAGGCAAGTGACGTACAGAACTTAAAATACCACCATGCCGATTAGATATTAGACAAATACCTGAACGCTGTTTGACAACGTGCTGCTTCAAGTGGTTCAAGAACTGCGTCCACGTCTCTTCACTTTCGTTGGCACAAATGGCAAAAGCTAGTGGAAATATTTGTCCGTTGGCATCTACAGCAACTGCAATCAAAAGCTTAATATCATACTTTCATGAGTACCGTCTATGGAAATTACAGGACGGCAATGCACAAAACCATCAATTGCTGGTTTAAATGACCAAAATACATAGTTGAATATATATTCCGGTCTGTTCGGACTTCGCTCACGCCTCCATTCAACAACAGTCCCGGGGTTAAAGTGTTGCAGTGCAGCCATGTACCTGGGCAGATTTGAAAAAGACTTATCCCAGTCGCCATAAATAAGTTCAAAGGCACGTTTGCGACCGAGATACGCCTTTCTTTTGGTTATAGTACAACCATACTCCTGGTGGACGGCTGTAATACACTCTTTAATCTTGAACCTAATGGACACTTCCAAAAATGGAATCAAGACAAGGGAAATCAAGTCCACATCCAAGTTGAAGTGATTCTCATTGAATGTGTCCATTTCACATCTGTGATCGCTAATAAATTTACCCACTTTCCACAAACCTGATTTCTTCTTTGTGGCACGCAGCATCCAGTGACAACCCATAAACCACCTACGGCATACAACCTTGTATTTCTCCGTAGTTGACTCACTTACCGTCATCTCACGACACTCCCTTATACTGTAGATTTTTACAGCCCTAACTAGGCGAGCTTTATCGGGGAAATACATGCCCTTTGTAAGAACAGCTGGTCTAGATTCATCCCACATCACTGACCGTAATTCATCATCATCCCTTGTTAGGGCATCAACGTTAGGCATGCTTGGCAAATTATCAAGGTAGGGAATATTTCGCTCATGAAATGGCACGTGGGACTCATAAACTCTTGGTCTAGCGGGAGGTGGAGGAACATGCTCCCTAGTCAGCTCAGGTTCAACATTCACTTCCTCCTCCTCATCATCACCCTCATCATGGAAGGGTGTCTCATCCCCAGACTCATCCGCATTGTTGTTATAATCACTATCATCCTCCTGACTCTGCGCATCTGCCAAATCACGAGTAAAAACATCGTCTATGGGCAACTGTGTGAGGCCAGGAGCTTCAAGAAGCTCGTTTTCACTGCACAAAACGAACAAAAACCTAAGTTACCCAATACTCATGAAAAATACTTTAGATATCGCTATATCACTTTACTTACAAATCGTATTGTCTTGACGTTTCATGATGGATATTTTCAGGTTGGTGATAACTCCCAGACGGACCACCGTGGTCCAATACTCCAGACCTACGCAGATTCCAACTAGGGGCGAGGTCATAACTTGTGAAATTCAAATCCGGACGGTACCCCCTATAAAAAATTTGAGTTTTAATACAAATCCAATTAAAACATGAAAAAAAATCGCTAAAACGTAGTAAAATTGAAGTTTACCGGTCGTCTTGTTGATTATATAAAGTGGTAACATTATTTTCTGGCTGCTCATTCGCCTGTGGTGACAAGTTTAAATCAAGGCAAGCTCTTTCATCTCCAATCCGTCCGGCAAACGCTGCTCCAGAATAACCACCCGATGACTGGGGGTTATCCCTGCTATGCACGCCCTCATTACTAGGAACGTCTTCCACCTTGACATACATTTCCAATAATTTTATTACAATAAATTCCCTGTATTCATCCGGAATCCGCAAAAAATCTCTAAGAGTTTCATCATCCTCGATGTTAAACTCAGAATAATAAGCAAACCCCTGCGGAGTCACTGAATAAGGAAATCTACCGGTTACTTTAAGGCTAACCGAACGCCTCCGCTCACTCATTTTTTTACGTAACAACGATACCAATGTATTGTACTCCATATTCAGCGGCAATTTAACATGACACTGTGGAGGTGAGCTATACCTCACAGAGTTATTCTCCACCACAATCTCACCCCCCCCAATACAGTGAAACCCTTATTTTTGGCACTTCAGACATTGTAAAAAATTGATTGATAAGGAGAAGAGAGAATAAACGTATGTTTGAAGTTTAAGTGTTGAATGAATTTTTATAAAATTGAAGCGCATAATTAAGGCAAGTCCGACCTTGGGGTGTACGATTTTTCAAAGTAATTCGCAGTATTATACTGCGTTTTATGTATTTGAATTATTGTTATGTCAGTTAATTATTGGTGGGGCCTAAAATCAGCCTATTTCGCAGTACTGTACTACGAAATGTCATAAAAAAATTATTTTTTAATATTTCGCAGTTTTATACTGCGAAATGCCTTAACGGCAAAAAATCCGTTAAGCCAATTCGCAGTATAAAACTGCGAAATACCCATTATTGTATCTTTTTTTTAACATAAAAAATGTATCTTATGTTCAAAAAATTATTAATTAAGTTTTGGACTCATGAAAACCAAGTGGCGGACCACTTGTCTCGCTTGGAGGAGGAAGGGAGGCCCCTTGATGGCCTGGAAATTAATTATTCATTCCCTTATGAGCAAGTCCTCTCGGTATCTGTGAATGGCATGCCTTGGTTTGCGGATGTTGCCAATTTTCTTGTGACCGTTATTGTCCCGTGTAAGCTCTCTTCTAACCAAAGGAAGAAGCTTAAACGGGACAGTTTGGACTACTATTGGGATGAGCCTTACTTGTTCAAAATCTGTAATCATGGGGTGATCCGGAGATGTGTTCTGGAAGAGGAGCAAATGAGTATTTTGGAGGCTTGTCATTCCTCCCCATACGGTGGTCATCATGGTGGGGTGAGGACAGCTTCAAAGGTGCTTAGTTGTGGTTTTTATTGGCCTACCCTGTACAAAGATGCAGGTGAACTTGTGAAGAGATGTGATGAGTGTCAGAGAGCAGGTGGAATTTCAAAGAAGGTTGAGATGCCTCTCAACACTATTCTTGAGGTTGACATATTTGATGTTTGGGGCATTGATTTCATGGGACCCTTTGTGAGTTCTCGTGGCAACACATACATTCTGGTGGCCGTTGATTATGTTTCAAAGTGGGTCGAGGCCGTGGCTTTACCCAACAACGAGGCCCGGAGTGTGGTGGCTTTTATCAAGAAGAGTATCTTTACTTGGTTTGGCACTCCTAGAGCTATCATCTGTGATGGGGGTTCTCATTTCTGCAATAAGGCATTTGACACTTTGCTTGCAAAGTATGGTGTCAATGATAAGGTTTCTACCCCTTACCATCCTCAAGATAGTGGGCAAGTTGAAGTCTCCAACAGGGAGATTAAGAGCATATTGTCAAAGACGGTGAATGCAAATAGGACCAACTGGTCAAAGAAACTGGATGATGCTTTGTGGGCTTACAGGACTGCTTACAAGACTCCGATTGGTATGTCTCTGTACCGGTTGGTGTTTGGAAAAGCTTGCCATCTCCCGGTTGAGTTAGAGCACAAGGCAATGTGGGCTTTGAGGAAGCTAAATCTTGAATGGGATGTTGCAGCAAATCTCCATGTGGAGCAAATCAACGAGCTTGATGAGTTTCGGTTTCGTGCTTACTCCAGTGTGTCCTTGTATAAGGACAAGATGAAGTACTTACATGACAAGTATGCTCGTAGCAAAGAGTTCAAAGTGGGTGATTTGGTTCTCTTGTTCAACTCTCGATTAAGACTGTTTCCGAGAAAGCTCATCAAAATGGAATGGACCTTTTGAGGTGGTGCTTGTGACTCCGTTTGGTGCTCTTGATTTGAAAAACAAAAATGGTGAAATCTTCAGAGTTAACGGGCACAACGTCAAGCACTATCTTGGCAAGTTCGATGACAGCCACGTGGTGGCAATGATCCATCTCAAGTGATTGATGGTAACCTGCATCGTGCCGCCACTTTAAATCAGGAGCTTCTTGGGAGGCAACCCATGCATTTTTCTTCTTTTTAATTTTCTTTGTAGTTAGGATTTGATGGTAAACTAACTGGTTGTGAGATGTCTGTAGGGATGTTAGATGCAGTGTAGGTCAAGCTGGAAATATTTCACTCTCTGAAGTTGGAACCACAGCCGCGCTCCATTTTTCGCGGTCCGCGGTGGCCTTACCGCTGAGGCAAGATTTGATCGCGGTCAGCGGTGAAAAAATATCCAAAATAGGGGTTCTCTGAAGTTTCAACCGCTGCCACGGTGCATTTTTCGCGGTCGTGGTGACTTACCGTTATCGCGGAGCATTTTTCGCGGTCAGCGGTGGTCTCAACATTGCAGCCCTTCTAAACTTCACAACCGCGGACCGTGGTGCCTTTACCGCGGCCGCGGTAGGTAAGATTGAGTGGGTCCCCTTGGTTTTGTCTATAAATAGGCGGTCAAAAGGCCTTTTACCCTTTTCGCCCATTTCACTCTCACACTAAACTTTCTATTGTTCATCCACACATCCTCGCCCTAAGTTGCATAAACACAAGAATTAGACTGCATTTTTTTCACCATTCATCTCACATCTGGTAATTCCACTCATTCCTTAGTCTTTACCTCTGTAATTATTTACTTTTAAATTGATAGTTCTTACTTCTTCTTCTTCCTTTATCTTTTAATTTTGACTTAGGGCTCCGTAGTATTAACTAGATTAGGTTTAAAAGAGTTAGAATTGGTTACTGAATACCTAGTGAGATTGATAATGTTGGTATTATTGCTAAAATTCATGAAAATTAGAAACCCTAGGTTTGTTGAGCCCTAGTTTGCCTTCCGCGGCCGTGATTGATTTTCTGCGGTCCGCGATACCTCTCCGCGGCCGCGATGTAATTTCGCCGTGCTCAAGTTCATAAAGGTCTACACAAGGGTCCGCGGCTGCGTTCCTTTTTTCGCGATCCGCGGTGTTTTAGAATCAGAGGGCGGGTATTTTTCGTGGTCCGCGGTGCATCCTTCGCGGCCGCGCTCCTTTTTCTGCGGTCCGCGGTCTGCCGCTTTGTTCAAGTACTGCCAATTGCTATACTGCTTTTCTGCACTGCTTCTTCTAGTATTTGTACAAACAATTTTCAATAGATTATGTTTGTAGACAATGGTTAAATCTAGAGGCGGTGGTGAGAAACAAAAAGGGAAAGCGGAGTTCTCCCGGGGTAGGGGACGAGGACAGATTAAACTGACCCCAGCAGCCCGAAAGTCAATTGGGGAAATGAGGAAGAATATCAAAGTTGTAGATAGACCTGCTTCCCAATCCACGGGAAGTGAGTATGTGCCCTCCGGGAGGTCTCAGAGTCTGATTCAGTGCCTACTCATGCTGCTAACTTCCTGGGAAGATTCCGTTTGAGAGATGAACCTACACCCCCAGCCTCTCCTACTTCTCCTACGGCATCTTCTGCTGAGTCGTCTAATGGCTCAACAGCAGGTAGTGAATCTTCAGCTTCAACCTCACCTACAGCTTCGTCACCTGGACAGGATCCCGTAGATGATGAGGTACCGGTGAGGAGGGAGGGGGTGTGACCCAACCCGGGGGAGTGGAAAGAACAAGAAACCCTTAAGTGTGGCGAAGGAGGTTTGTTAGTGAGCTGGCATATCACAAGTTCAGGGAGTGGTGGCCTCTAAGGTCACTTATTCATGAGCGCCAATTCATAGAGCTGGATCTCCTGCCTCAGAACCCCAACGTGAAGCAGCATTTCAATGAGCGAATGGGATGGGATTATTTTACTAGTAAGGTTTGGGATACTAATGAGCACTTAGTCAAGGAATTCTACGCTAATGCCTCCCACATCAAGAAGGATACAAAAGTGATAAGGTGCAAAATTTGAAAGTTAAGTTTGATGGGAAGACAATAAATGAACTGCTTATAAGTGTGGTGCACAACACACCCATAAACAAGTGTCACGCCCCAAAACCGAGGGACATGACCGGCGCTCGACCGGGTAGCCCCAGTCAAGCAGACCTGGGTGCCTTTCTTATCCCACGTGTTACCCCGTGTTCTCATCACTCATTAATCAAAGGAAATAGCCATTTATAATTAAAACACCTTTTTACAAACATACATAACATACATGGTTACTTAGCGAGGTTTACAACTTACATCGCCCAACATACAAAATACATATTTACATAAGTTCATAACCTACATTTCCCGTCTACGGAGCCTCTAAGGGTACAAAAGGATGATACAATACTTGCTGGTAACAAGGCTCCGGCTATACCTTACACAAATACCAAAACAAGACTCCGGAATAAAAGCGGCATGAGCAACGCAGGGCCCCGAGTGGAAAGGGGCTCACCAATTCAGCTGACGGGAAGTGAAGGGGAGCTACGGTCGGTGGACTGGAGTACCTGCTACAGATCCACCTACAATCATAAAACGAATATAGCGCCCCCGGCAAAGGGGATGTCAGTACATTGGAATTGTACTGGTATGTATGAACAAACTTTGCCCCAAGTAAACTCAAACCATACACAAGTAACGAGCAGTAATAAAATCAACAATCAAATACACATGAAAGGAACAATCAAGCCAAACAAGTTTACAATCTCTCCTTTTTCCCCTTCAACATTATCACATCAACGATTTCACAATTTTCTCATATTTTCATTTCAATAGTGATTTCGATCACTTTCCACCCTTATTACCTCGGCCACCCTTATCACCACAACCCACACCTTATTACTTCGTGTTGCGGCGCGCAACCCGATCCCACCGAACAATCACAATTCGCAAACAACAACAACAGCAGCAACAACAACAATTCACAAGGGACAACAACAACAACAACAACAACAACAACGATTCACAAAGAATTTCCATAACCATCAATACCATCAATACTATTTCCATCATATTCAACAGCTCATATGCATTTTAAGTCACAACGATAATTGCCCATGACAAGCCATATATGCTATTACCACAGTTGTTTCGATTGCATCAATTACGATTTCTTTCCATCATTTGTTTCCCAACTCTTACCACATAAACACATTCACACACACACACACATTTGGTTTGTTGCCAATTACTTGCACCACTATATCGGGAGACTTAACCACGAACACCCAAAGCATACCAATCATAAGAATTTCACAAATAGTCCACATAGATATCACATACCAAATAGTCGTACACCAAATAAAGTGACCTTACAAGGGTCAAAGTTAGCCATACATACCTGGAGCCAAATTCCCTTTTAACTTCTACTTTCAATTCACCAAAAAGTCTAGCAACGTCAATCTAGTGCACAATTTAACACATGTATCTTCGAATTGAAGTTCACAATTACTACCCGAACATATTTAGGTTATCAACCCTTCTTTTGCAAACCTCTACTTCTACCCAATTTCCCCTTACTAGGTTTTAGGTTTTAAAAGACATGCATGTACGTTTTCACCCTTTACTTTCAAGAATCAATGCATGAGACTCCCCCTTTATGTTTAAACCTTAAAATCAATGAAAAAGGATTGGGGATTTTACCTGCAAGAATGGGGATGAAGACAATTACTTTGAAATTTCCCGGCCTGGATAGTTTTGAAGAATCAAATTGATGAAGATGAACTTTCTCTCTCAAGAACCCTCTCTTCCCTCTCTCTTATTTTGTTTAGAACAATCGTTAAAATGAGGGGTTGGGGTGTTTTTTTAAAAAGGGGGTCGAGTTTAAAATTTAGAAAAATAGGAACCCGAGTCAGGTATGCGATCGCATTTACGATCGCAAAGATGAAATGCGGTCCGCAGAATGGACCGCAAAAGTGCTCCAAAAATCTGATCCTACTATTTGGGTTTACGGCGGAAATGCGGTCCGCATACCCGATTTGCGATCGCATAATGCACCACATTTTTGACCTCAAATTTGACTAGCACAAGGACTCATTTTGCGATAGAAATGCGGTCCGCATATCAGTTATGCGATCGCATAATGGACCGCATTTTGAACTCAATTATAACCAAACCACTGACTCAATCTGCGGCAAAAATGCGGTTCGTATACTTGATTTGCGACCGCAAAATAGCACTTTTCTGGAAAACTTTGACTCTTTGATTTTTGAATGCTATATCGGTAAAATGGGTCCGAACCGCGGCGAGTCCCAACACATTCGGATTCTGACCCTACGAGCTATTAGGTTTTGAGCACAAATTTTCATGGGGCCTTACAACAAGACTCTACTAGACACGACTGGTAGACTCCCTAGGACAGAACTGCTCTGATACCACTTTCGTCACGACCCAAACCGATGGGCCGCGACGGGTACCCGGTACCTTACTCAACCGAGTACCAATGTAACGTATCCTTCATACCATACTATCATAGTAAGTGAAACAGAAAGGCTGCTGTGAGATAACTAGAATGAAACATGAGGGAAAACTCGACATAGGACGACCCAGCATGTAATACAAACTTATACATATGACATACGGGACTATAAGTCCAAAATGATCACTCGTACACTGAACATAGGCCGAGAAGGCCATATAATCTTTCATATACATGACATATGTCTACAAGCCTCTAAGAGTACATAAACGTCATAAGGCCGGGAAGGGCCCCGACATACCAATCAATACGTGTCCAATGCATACTGACCGACTCTCAACCTGTCTATCAGGACCTATGGGCATGAAACACAACATCCCCAGGCAAAGGGATGTCAGTACAAATAATGTATCGAGTATGTAAGGAATGAAAATCAGTAAATAATAGATATGAGAGAAACGTGGAGTAAAAGACTCAACATATAAGTCTGAATAACTCTGTGAATCATATATATTTATAATGTCATGCATATGTGTATAAATGTCATACCATGCATAGGTTTATGCGTTCATAACATCATCAAGCCTCTTAGAGTATCCCATCATATCATCTCGGCCACTGTGGCCAAATCATCAACGTATACCAGCAGATCAGGTGGTGGTGCGCATATAACACCGTAACCTTTTCTCATATCCCATATACATATAATATACGCGTATATAATGCCATCTGGTCATGGGTCAATGTACATATATACATGAATGAAATGCATAAGAAATATGTTAATAAGATCAATATACCTTTCGGACAAACTTTATCAACTACGTGTTTTCTTGAGACCCATGAACAGAAGATGTAATAATATGTCACATGGGGAATCAAGAACATAGACACCCCTAGTATTTTTATGAATAGAGTCATTTATGAAAGTTGTGCATTTGCTCATTTCGTTTGTATCGTATGAATCATGCCAAAAAGAAAGAAGGGATAGCCTTAACATACTTGAGCCGATTCTCTTGACAATCCCTCTAACACACGTGTTTTGTGATAAAACACGTAACGGCGGATCGAAGTAGAAAAAATTCGTATGATGTTCTTGAGAAAGATTATACCGGACTCCCTTAGAATTGTAAATCTCGTTACTATTACGTCGTATAACTTTGTATGTATTCCTTTGGTGAAGATCGTTACTTGGTAGATGTAAAACATCTCTATTTTTGTGAATTAAAGAGATTTTTAAGTCTTGGTAGTGTGGGCCCCACTTTGTAAGACTTGGCCACCAAAATTCCTCCAATTTTGCCACCTTGCAATGTGATTTAAGAGTCACCAATTGGGCTTTGATTTGCTGCCACATTGGGATATTAATCCTTATCCATCATTTCTTAATTAGCTTAAGTACTTAGTTAATCTCCTACTAAAAATCCATAATTACCCAATTATCCACATATTAAGAATCATCTCAAATCACTTAAAATACTACTCACTTTTAACATACCTTATACACCTCACTATCATGGTCATGTGGTACTTTGTATGACACAAGTCCATAAATATCGGGTATTATAGCTTAGGCCGTATTTTATCCCAAAATATCAAACTTCGACGAAACTCACCTTGATGAATTTACTTAATTATCTCTTGTTTGAACTAGCATAATACTTATAACCTCAAAATAATCTCATTCACGAGCTTACGTCCATTAGCTTATGGTGAAACTTTAACGTACGAAAATGCGGGATGTAACATCTCATTTCCGAGCTTATATCAATTTACTTATGGCGTACTTCCACATACGAAAATATGGGGTGTAGCAGGATGCTCGCGAACCAAAGACGGCAGGGACTCGGTACTCAGCCCTGTAGTACCAGGCACAGCAGTTGGGACCCGATAATGGGAGTTGGCATTTTCTACCAAATCAAACTCCCCCAGAGCGTCGAGACGTCGTCCTCGGTTGGTGTAACTAACTCAACAGATTGAGCATTCTATTGAGTTGATGATGAACGCCACCTTCTGTGTAGAGAAGCCCCATCATGACTAGCTTTTCCATCATCGTCGATCATCACGGTGTCAATGATCGGCC
This sequence comes from Nicotiana attenuata, assembly GCF_001879085.1. Classification (NCBI taxonomy): domain Eukaryota; kingdom Viridiplantae; phylum Streptophyta; class Magnoliopsida; order Solanales; family Solanaceae; genus Nicotiana; species Nicotiana attenuata. Next base: position 614,653 of record NW_017670445.1, read on the forward strand.
CGGGAGGAGGGCTAGTGATCACAACTTTCGGAGATGACACGGGGGCATTAGTCTTTGCCCTCTTATTCTTCTCCCCGGACACAGAGGAACGTCTTCTCTTTAGTTGTTTGTCCTCCAGCCGGGGACTTTGTAAAGAAGCACTTGTGCCCGAAGCAGGCCCGGAGTTACCTGTTCGAGTAATCGCCTCCTGAAGCAGCCTATTTGCATCAGCGGGATCAGCCAAGACGTCCTCCTCGAGGACAGCAACAGACCCCGCGGGTAGACCTAGTTCCATAGACAAGTCAGAAGGGTTCAACCAAGTTCTTCACATAAAAAATGGAAATGAGGTAAGTTTAAATTACCATGATTTTTTGCCTTCCACCCGTATTTAAGGGACACTTCTTTCCACAAACGAGTTTCTGTCGTCGTAACGTCCAAAATCTTCTGAACCCACTGGTCCAAGCCTTCCACCACCGGTGGGATCCATCGAGTTGCTGGAACATGCGAAGAGTAAAGGGTCAATACGGCCATAGAGGAATATTTTGTAAAAGAAACTATTAAATGAAGATCTTACGAGTGCGGTTCCAAGCAGCTAGAAAAGATGAAGCCGTTATCGGAATGATATTATTGGTGGCAACTGCAATGAATCGTTTCGCCCACCCACGATCGTTATCATCATCCATGCTAGTGAACAAAGCATGGCGGCCGCGTTTGTAGAGGTTTATCTTACCCCCACGAAAAGTATTGGGAGAGTAGAGATTCTTGTTCTTTAAAGAACCGGCGCGCTTTGAGGAAGAAGCCATTGAATAGAACATTGAATAGAAGAAGGAAAAGATTTTTTGTTTGAAGAGAATTAGAAAAAAGATATGGGGAACAAACATGCAAATCGGAAGCTCGAGAAATTATGAAGTGGAAAGGAGAAGGATGATGCATATAAGTAAAATTTGGCGGCTAAATTCTTGGCTATGATTACCTCGATAATCGGCAAAAGTTGTGTGAATAGTGAGATGACGCATGTTCGAGGCATTAAATGCGGAAAGACGTGTGTCTAATCAACCGTCAGAAGCCTTCAGAGGGAGTTATAGTAATTCCCGCCAAAAGAGTATTTCTACCAACTTCTCGGTAACACAAAGTTATGTCACCGGAAAGCAGGGGGACTATCTGTATAGGGCTAAATATGATATGACACGTGGTCATCTAAAGGAAAGACACGTGGAACCCAAGATAGGGATGGACAAAGACCAAACGCAGCTATTTCACTTGTCACCGAAAGGGATAATGTTCACAAAGGTATATTAAATGCTCTGCGCCCAGTAGGATTTAATAAAAAAATATTCTGCAGCATTAAGTGCGACGGCTCGTTATAGAGAATTTGGCATTTATGTTCATCGTTACATCTTCATCAATGACCCTAATAATTGACATTAAAGGAAGACATGATCCTAGTACCTCCTTCCCTAGATACAGCTATAAATAGTGAGCCCAGTTATCATTGTAAAAGGACACGAATTTCCTGGCTAACTTACACTATATTCTATACAAAGCTTAATACAATTTTAATTTCTCACTTTTTGATCTCATCATTGTTGTGCCCGGAAACCATGTTCCCGGAACTACCATCTATGCTGTTTCATCTACATTTTAAGGCTAAGTATTTTATATTTCTTCAATTATTCTATTATTTCAGAATCAAATTCACTTGTCTAGAAACCACGTGTAAATTCAATTGTACCATTTTACGGGTAAACAAGTCTATTGCTTGACTTTTCCCTGGTAGAAGAGTTCTAGTTAATTTCAACCTTTAACTCTTTTCCTTATTTTGAATTAGGGTCTCTGCAAGTAACGAGTCCTGCTCCTTATCACATATACATTTTTTTTTGTTCAGCTAATAATGAAAAAATTTCTTATATCCAAACAGGCTCTTAGTTAGTGGATAATGCATAATTGTGTTATTAAAAAAAATATAATAAGTAATGGTATATTCAGTTATTTAACTATGCAACTGGACAACGAAGACACCCATAATTGTGTCACGCTCTAAACCGGGGTGAGACGAGTCACGAATCGGAATCCCAACCTCGGGGTTATATGGCGCCTAACGTCTACTTGCTAGGCAAGCTAACATTAGTTAAACAATTTAATAATAAAATAGTTCAAACAGAATAATAACAATTATTAACGAAGATTAAAGCTGAAATACATGAAATAAACCCATAACATAACGCGGTCTAACTCAACCCCAGAGTATGGTGTCACAAGTACATGAGCAACTAGAAGTGTACAAGTATAGTTTGAAATAAATACAACTATTCGAATGAGATAAAAAATAAAGATAGGAAACGGAAGGGGACTTTAAGGTCTGCGAACGCCAACAGCTCTACCTCAAGTCTCCGAAGCAATATGATTCGGGCAGACGCACCTCTAAGCATCGTTGGGACCAATACTAGTATCTGCACAAGAAGTGCAGACGTGTAGCATGAGTACAATCGACCCAATGTACTCCATAAGTGTCGAGCCTAACCTCGACGAGGTAGTGACGATGCTATGACAAGACACCTATGTGAAAATCTTGTGTATATATATATATATATAAAGCAGCAAAATAACAAGTAGAACGTTAAAATATTAACTAGGAGGGGACATGCTAAAGGGAAAATATCATAAAAACGGCAAGTACGAATCACAAAATAATATCTTCCAAAATAAGCAATAATATAACCAAGTAAATCACCAAAACCGTAAATCAAATAAGGAAATAAAATAAAGATGGCACAGCATCACGCTTTGTGCTTTTACTCTCGTCCTCACCATGTAATATCATAAATATAATGGCACGGCATCACCCTTTGTGCTTTTACTCACCAGCATGGCATCACTTTTCGTGTTTTTACTCTCAAAATCTCTTAATATACGATAATGAATGCAAATAAGGCACGGTAACACTCTTCGTGCTTTTCGCTTTTCCTCACCAATCAACAATACAAATCCAAATATAAATGCAAGGCGGGAAATAATTTCACTTCAATTATAGTGCCTTGATATCAAATTCAACTTTAAAAATTCATCTTCAAAATAAACAATAAATATGAGAAGAATAATTAAAAGAAATAATCTAACCTAAACATGGGGAAACAAAATCAAATAAAATAAAGAAACAATTCTCACCCGCATGCTTTAACCCAAAAGCAACGCATATATACACGTCACCTCACATATACGTCATTCCTACACATAATTCACGTAGAAAATAAACCAACAAGTCCTATTCCATCAAGTCGAGGTTAACCACGACACTTACCTCACCCCGCAACCAAATCAATGCTCAACCGCAGCTTTTCCTCTAGAATTAGCCTCCAAGCAAATCAAATATAACCAAATATAGTTCAAATAATTCAAAATAGGCTTTAGTAACTACCCACGAGTGAAAAAGATTCGATCTTTAATTATTTTGGAAAAGGTCAACAAAGTCAACTTCGGGCCTCAAAACCTGAAATTCGGATCAAAATCCAATTACTCATTCACCCCCGATGTCACGACCCGAAATCTCCACCATCGGGACCGTGATGACGCATAACATCACACTTTCTAGGCAAGCCAACATTAGAGATTTATTAGCCATTCCTTTTACGTTTTAGTGATTAACAATAAGCAAGTTGTAACAAGTCAAATGAGCGCAGAAGTAAATAAATAACAACTTTGATTATACACTATTACTACCCAAAATTCGGAGTCACAATTCATTAACATTCTAAGATTTATACTACACGTATTTGGCCAAAAGAAAATACAACTGTTTGCGAAATAAAGAAAACTGTAAAGTATAGAGCATAAAAGGGGACGCCAGGGCCTGCGGACGCCAACAGGTCTACCTTGGGTCTCCTACGGAATGAAGTCAGCCGCTCGTCTCAAGACCAGCTCGGACCGATACCAAAATCTGCATAGGAAGTGCAGAGTGCAGTATCAGTACAACCGACCCCATGTACTGGTAAGTGTTGAGCCTAACCTCGGCGAAGTAGTGACGAGGCTAGGACAAGACACCACAAAACAAACCTGTACAGTATAACAATATATATATATATATATATATAGTAGTGACGAGGCTAGGACAAGACACCACAAAACAAACCTGTACAGTAGGACAAGACACCACAAAACAAACCTGTACAGTATAGCAATATATATATATATATATATATACACGGCATCACCCTTCGTGCTTTTACTCTCATCCTTACCATATGAATCAATTAGGAATGACACAGCATCACCTTTCGTGCATTAACCCTCTCATAACGTGGAATGGCATCGCCCTTCGTGCATTAACACTCACAATATGGCACGACATCACCCTTCGTGCATTAATACTCACATAACATGGCACGGCATCACCCTTCGTGCATCTCCCTCACCAAAACAGTGAATAATAACAACTGGGAGATAAAAATATCAACAATTGGGATTTTACTGGGTTGTTGTTGTTGTTGTTGTTGTTGTTGCTGTTTCACAATACCAACCTCAACATTGAGTTAATACTCAATCAATACCAAAATCGTAAATACGATAAGAACGATCAACATGACGATAAACTAGTCTAAGCATGAGTAATATGATCACGGAAAGCTACAATTTCATGAATAAGACTCACTCGCATGCTATGACTCGACAACAACGCATAGGTACTCGTCACCTCACCTATACGTTGTACTCATCATTCAAACACGTAGCAATAGGCAAATAAGACCTAATCCCTCAAGCCAAGGTTAACCACAACACTTACCTCGCTCTGACGGCCAAACTCAAAGCTCAACCACAGCTTTTCCCTTCAAACAAGCCTCTGGACCAATAGAATCTATCAATTTACCAACCAAACGATTCAATTTCAACCTTAGGAACTACCCATGATTGCAAAGAATTCAATTTAGTCCATTATTGAAAAAGTCAACACCTGGGCCCGCTTGGTCCAAACCCGAAATTCGGACCAAAACTCGATTACCCATTCACCCCCGGGACCGGAACTTGATTGGTTTTGGAATCCGACCTCAATTTGAGGTCTAAATCCCCAAGTTTCAAAATCCCTAGTTTCTACCCAAAAATTCCCGATTCCACCATGAAAACCTTAGATTTTAGTTTGAAATCTTGTAAAAAGAAGTGAAAGATTGAAAGGAACTAGTTTAGAATCACTTACAAATGTTTTGGGAATGAAATGGTCTTTGGAAGATTGCCTCTTGTATTTTAGGTTTTGAAAATATGAAGAATGGGAGAAAAATCCCGTCTAAGTCACTTTTACAAAGTTGCAGATGTCGCATTTACGACCTGTGCTTCGCAAATGCGAAGGGACCATCACAAATGCGATGTCCTTCACACCTCTGCTGCCTTTCCAAATGCGAAGGTTTGTTCGCAAATGTGTGTCGTGCCCCCTTTTTTCCTCCTCGCGGAGAACGTCCGGGTTTCGGCATTTCATGGGGGAATAACTCTTTTCCTTTTGGGAATTGGGTATTTGAAGAGTAGCCACCTAACGGATTATGGTGCGTTAGGGCTCCTTGAGCAATTAACTCATGGACTAGTTTGCATTACCAGAGATTTAGGGTAAGGGCTCAAAATAACCTTGAGGGGAAGGTGTTAGGCACCCCTCGCGGTCCACAACGGCGGGTCCCAGCCGAACTTATATGAATCAGTCAGTTTGAACAAGTAAACAGTTTGACCACGTACTTACAAGTAAGGGCATGTTTCGACATTCTAAGCACATGTGTGATTCAAGTAATGAAACAAGGGAAAAAGTTTGAACAAGTTGCACATATATAAAGAAAAGTAAATTCATTTAGACAACGGGAGTTGGGAAAAGGGTCCTAGGTTGGTTAGCCTACATGATCATACCCACACAATGCTCGGTAATCACTCATCAATGAGGGGCTACACGTGGCATTAGCGCGTACTCATCATATCCTTACTACCCAATTCCCTCCCTTTGGTCATAGCCTAAAGCGTTCTAGCAGCCTTGAAAGATATCCTATGCTTGCACTACCCGTCCCTTCTTTATGGCCTTGGAGGTATTTAGGACCTCTAATTTGGGTAGTTCTAGACCATCCTAAGGTGTTTAAAGGAGAAAAGTCTAAGCGTCAACCAATACAATTAGGACTGCATTTAGAAGGGGAAACAACTAAAGGCTCACAGTTTACCTCCACAAGCAGAACAAATAAGTGCACGTCTCAAACAAGAAAAAAAACCTTAGAACATGATATCTAGGTGAGCTGAGAGTATACATTATTAAATTAGGACCAAAGTATCAAAGACCTATTCAGCTTGCCTACTGATTTTAGACCCGTTGAATATGAGCAATTGCAGATAGCAGAACATGGTTTTACAGTTACAGAATTTTAATCGTCCTATAGGCTTGCCTAGGCATAAAGCAGTGATTTCCTATGAGCATGGTATCTATTATTGATAAATAATGCGGTAAAACAGTTTCCAAACGGGCGATTTGAACCCTATAAGCATGCTTTCTATTGACATTGATTGAGAAACGAGTAGGTTAGTTAATCTGATTCAGAACTTCGAGGCGTGATTTAAAGTTTGCCTGATTTAGATCCTATAGGCATGATTTTTATTAAAGCCGATTTTAATCCTATAGACATGATTTCTAAGGGGATGAATTTAAATGAAAACTGAACTTAAATTACTTTACACCCAATAGGCATGATATCTAATTATAGAGCTGATTTAGATCCTATAGGTATGGCTTCTAATTGTGTGAAAGTAAAGCATGCAGAATTCACCAAAGTAGGCCCTATAGGCATATTATCTAACAAACACATTTTTGAATTGAAATAGACCCTATAGGCATGTTATCTACCCGATTTTACCCACAATATGCAGCTACCCACCCCTTTTCACTAATCACCCTAATGTTTGTTTACAATAATTATTACAGACCAAGAACTGAATATGATTACATAAATAAAATAGAGGCTAAACTATAGGGAGGCTGCAATAGGCCCAAATGATTTCAAGCCTCCAGTAGTCTCAAATGCTAGAGTTCCATAGCCAATTTCATGTCCAGGTGTGTTAGAGTTCCCTAAGGACCTCGAGGATCCCGGGCAGTGCTCACATCCAGACTTTTCTCAAATAGTAACTGATTATTGTGCAGTGTGGAAGTGCCAGCCCTGATATGCCAGAGTTCAGAGAGATCTCAAGGGTCTCAAGGCAGTACACATATCAGAGGGGCAGAACCTAGTATTCTAAGAGTAAAGTGAGAGTGCTTGACATAGTTTTGAAAATAGTACAGAGATGACTCCAGGAGTGAAAAGGTTTTTTGAAACAGGAAATAGTTTGGTGGTAAAAGACAGTTGGAGAAGAGTACCAAAACTCTTTTGAAAACAGCAGACAATCAATTGGTCACAAAACATCCAGATTCAGAAACATTCAACAAACAGATCTCACACAAGGGTAAGGGGATTGGGGACACATAAGAGTCACATTGGGTACATGGATAGGGTATAGAGGAAACATACAGTCAACAACTGCATAAAACACTTAGGGCCTTAGAGACTTAGCAGGCTAGTCATGGACAGTAAATAGTCAAGACATATATCACAGATGTAATATAGAAAGCTTGACATATCTTGAACAGGATTAAATATACAGGCAGTGTCAATCACATACGTCAAATAACCAACATGATCACATACTTAAGGGATTAAACAGATATTCACAAGTAGGCTGGTTAAGTATCAGATAACTAGGTGAAGTGTAGATATGCTAATCATACATTGAACATGACAGAGTTTAGACATGCTAGGCAAAGAAGTAAGCAGGAAGGCAAGTTGAATTCATAGCTGATGAACTAGTGCAGGAATGAAACACATAGGGTTTGGATTTCAAAATTTAACAAGAGACATACCAGTTGAAGAAAAGAGTGCAGAATATAAAGCAGATGTAGTTCCAATATCTAGCCTTGGCTTTCAGCCGGCTAAACCAGTGAATATCACAAGTAGCAGAGAAGAAAAGAGAGCTTTAGAGTGTAAGTGTGCTTTTGTGAACTAATGTTTGTGTCTGAAGTGAGAATAGGAGGGAGTTTATATAGTAATCAAGAGTTAAACAAAATAAGGTAAAGAATAAATTAAGTAGCAATTAGGGAAATTTACAGAATCAATCACATGTAAAATCATTAAGTCTTCCCTTTAATCAAGGGAGAATTAATGGTAAAAGCAGGACAGATACTTAAGAAAGAAAATCGAGTACAGAGTAGGTAATTAGGGCCAAGTGCACAAGGGGTCTCAATTAAGGAAACAATCAGTAAGAATAAGCAAAATAACAAATAAGGCAAGGGAAAATTAATTAAGGTAAGCAGTTCAATTAAACCGAGTAGAGATGTAAGAATCAAAAGTTTTGATTAGAAAAAGTGTTCAAATCAAACCAGGAAATAAGGACTTCAGAATAATCAAGGGTTCAATCAAAGAGAAAATCACGTAAAGAGTCAGCAAGTATCACAAACAACTTAAATAAAGCAAGAAATAATAGTCAGAATGAACATAGACATAGAGGATCAGTAGAAAAGTTGAACCAAGAACTTAGTAGAGGCATATTAGGATAAGAAAATCCCGAGATATTTAAATGGCTAAAGAGAAATCACAAGAACCAAGGCAAGAACAAAGGCAGTACACCAGTACTCAGAAATCAAATAGAGATTGTCAAAAATTAGGGTTTTTAGTATAAACGAGTAAAGGTTGTAGCAAACTTACGAAATCAGTCAAAACATATAAGAAGCAGAAGATCAAACACTCAGAAATTACCAAATGTTTTGGAAAAAGAAATTTCAGGAAACCCTAGTTTAGAGAAAGATGAAAAATCACTCGAAAATCATACGATTCTTGTAAAGAATCACAAGGTTACTGTAAATTCATATGAAATAAGTCCAATCATCTCATATCTGTACAGATCTAAGAGGTCTAGAAGAAAAAAAATTAGGGTTTCGAGGAGAACAACACAGAGGTGAAGAAACATGCTTAGAAACCCATAGATCATAGTCGATGTAGGACGATCTTACTCGGAATCACAGTGGGACAACCTAAAACAGGCGAGAAAGGGGCCGTAGATGCAAGCCAACTAACCCTGGTCCCTTAAGGACCCTAGAGATGGCAATACCAACGTGAGAGAGGCTACTAGAGGCCTGGGGGGTGAGAAACCACCATAGATAGCCATAGATGAGTGACAGTGAGGTCCGATTAGGGTTAGGTTTGAGAGCATTTGAGAGAGGAGAGGGATTTCAGTGCGGCGGATGGTGAGAAATGAAAGGGTTTGGGGGGTCGTTTGGGACTAAAAAAGGAAGGGGTTGTTTGTGGCCGTTGATCTCTATGATCAACGGCCGAGATTGAAAGGGTTTTGGGGACGGATCGGATATTAGGGTTTGGGCTGGGTAAATTTAAATTGAAATTGGGCTGGTATTGGGTTGAAATAGGACTAAAATTGAAATAAAAAGGGCCAGATTTTAAATAGCCACTTTTAATAACTAAATAATTTATAAAAATAATAAATGAATTCCAAAAAATATCTTTGTGTACTAAAAAGATTTAAAATAGTTATTTAATATTTTAAAAATATGGAAGACCATTTTATGCATAAATAATGTAACTAAACATTAGTATGGGCGGTTATTGCAAAGATAAGCAATTTAGCCTAAAAATATAAATGTAACTATAAAAAATGCACTAAAAATATTTAAATACTATGTTGGCATGAATAATGAATTTAAAATGGCTAAATCATCACAAAAGTAATTTGAAGGATAATTATTGGATACTTATATAAATAAAAAGAGAAGAAATAAATTGATTCGGAGCTTTTAAAAATTATAGAAAAATTATAAAAATATTTATGCATACTTATAACTGCATATGTGCTATTTTGAAAGTATATATGTATTAAAAATATATGAGGAAAAATTGTATCAACAGCTGCCCCTCTTTACCCGGGAATGATGAAAGAGTTTTCGGGTAAAGAAATGATGGCCAATTTTGACCGAGTGGGTTGTTTTGAAAGATAGAGGCCGGACTCCGATCTTGAGTTGCCTATATATCCCTGGTTTTACAGGAATCAGGCCATGTGTAGTTCAGGATTCATTGGCGGAATATACCGATGAAGTCATTGCAAGAACGGACACGAGATGCAAGAGCGGTTATGGTGAACGGTTAAGTTGAGATAGTTTGAAGGAACTAGAGCGAGGTTGCTCCTGCTAGGATAGCGGTTTCTTGTTGATCACCTGCAGATAAAGAGATGCTACGAACCCGTATTTGTGCAAAAATTTAAACATGATGCAGGTTCCCTTTGGACCATGAAAGTTGTCTTTGGACGGTTAAGGATGACGTCCTCGGACCATGATGTCCTGGGCCATGAATTGTTTAGTGAAGGATTCGCAGGCCATGAAATGGTGTTCTCGGGCCATGCAGATGGTGCCTCCGAACCATGATGCCTTTGAATAATGATATGCAAATTTGAGGGATCCTCAAGCCATGGCATGGTGTCTTCCGGCTATGAGGATAATGTCTTTAGTCTATGACGCCTTTGGACAGATTGGCGATATTTCAGCCCATGAGATGCAATAATAAGACGTTGACAAGACAAGGCTTAGTCTTGCGAGATGGAGGACAGAGCTTAGCCCGACAAATAGATAGTACCGGAATAGAGCAACATTTATGCAAGGAGGGACAATGCTTAGTCCCATGCAAATAGAAAGAAGTGCTTAGCTTTATGCAAATATAGAGGCAGGGATTAGCCTCATGCAGGATGCGGGACATGGCTTAGTCCCATGCAAATTGAAGGCGGTGCTTAGCCTTATGCAAATATGGAGGCAAGGATTAGCCTCATGCAGGATCAGGGACAGAGCTTAGTCCCACGCAAATACGAAGGCGGGGATTAGCCTCATGCAGATGGGAAGGCAAGTATTAGCCTCATGCAAGATAGGGAGGCAAGGATTAGCCTCATGCAAATATGGAGGCAGGGATTAGCCTCGTGGAGGCAAGGATTAGCCTTATGCAAACAAGGAGGCAGGGATTATCCTCATACAAATATGGAGGCAGAGATTAGCCTCATGCAGGTAGGGAGGCAGGGATTAGCCTTATGAAAATACGGAGGCAGGGGTTAGCCTCATGAAGATGGGGAGTCAAGGATTAGCCTCATGCAGATAGGAAGGCAAGGATTAGCCTTATGCAAGATAGGGAGGCAGGGATTAGCCTCATGCAAATGGGGAGGAAAGGATTAGCCTCATGCGAATATGGAGGCAGGGATTAGCCTCACGCAAATGTAAGGAGGTAGGGATTAGCCTCATGGAGGCAAGGATTAGCCTCATGCAAACAGGGAGGCAGGGATTAGCCTCATGCAAATATGAAGGCAGAGATTAGCCTCATGCAGGTAGGGAGGCAGGGATTAGACTCATGCAAATGGGGAGGCAAGGATTAGCCTCATGCAAATATGGAGGCAAGGATTAGCCTCATGCAAATATAGGGAGACAGGGATTAGCCTCATGCAGATAGAGAGTAGCTAATAAGAGTAGCGTATGTCTTAGCTGGAGATATATTCGGTGTCTGATGACCTGATTGACAGTGATCTTGTTACGTGTATATATTTGCGGACGCTACTGCTACGTCAGATGCACTTGCGTTCAAAGAAAAATTGTAAGTTTTGTGGGGGAAGGTTGGATCGTGCTTCTGCTCGATGGCCTTGCTTTGCTCCGCTCTGGAGGCCCTCTTTTGAGTTTCCCTGGGTAACACCTGACTGCTACAGAAATAGAGCTTTCGAGAATATGCAATTATTGATAAAAATAGATTTATTTAGAAACATATTGAAATATCAAGTAATTTAGATGAACTAGTGACTGTAACACATTTCAGAGACACTGCAACTTTCTTATGTTAGAATTTTGAGGGTCCTCCTCAAAATTCTGCCCCAGTTTGGTAGATGATCCTTCGATTGCTTGCGAGTAACGAGTCTTGTTGAACCTTATTTGGAATTTTGAGAATCCTTCTCAAAATTCTGCCCCAGTTTCTTAATCGATTTCTGATCGCCTGGCATATGTTAGCGTTGGCTGGACTTGATCCGGAATTTTGAGGGTCCTCCTCAAAATTCTGCCCCAGTTTCTGATCTTGGGGGGAAATGGAAATTTTATTATGATATGACCGAACCCATAAGGCTGCCTACGTATTCCCTCTTAAACGGGATCAAGCATAGTTCAATTACATCAGATGAGGAAATGTAATGGTCTAAATATAGTATCTCTTGACTGCGTCTGAATTGATTGGTTTTGGCCAAATTTCTCCATCCATTTCTGCAAGTATGAGTGCACCTCCTATTAGCACCCTATGAACCATGTAAGGAACTTAACAGTTGGGAGAGAATTTCCCTTTGGCTTCATCATGATGTGGAAAGATCTTCTTCAGCACCAACTGTCCTGGTACAAATTGTCTTGGTTTGACCCTTTTGTTGAAAGCCTGGATTATGTTCTGATAAAGCTGACCGTGACACATTCCGTTCATCCTCTTTCCATCGATAAGGGCCAATTGTTCAAAACGGCTCCTTATCCATTCTGCGTCGCTGAGTTCGGCTTCCTGTATGATTCTTAAAAAAGGAATCTCTACCTCGGCCGAGATGACAGCTTCGGTACCATAGACCAGCATGTAGGGAGTTGCCCCGGTTGATGTGCGGATCGTGGTACGGTATCCCAACAGAGCAAAAGGTAGCTTCTCGTGCCATTGTTTGTGGTTTTCTACCATCTTCCTTAGTATCTTCTTGATGTTTTTGTTGGCTGCTTCCATGGCTCCATTCATCTGGGGTCTATAGGCTGTGGAATTCTTATGCTTGATTTTGAAAGTTTCACACATGGCTTTCATCAGATCACTGTTGAGTTTGGAGGCATTATCAGTGACAATGGACTCGGGAACTCCGAATCGGCAAACAATACGGTCTTTGACAAAATCTACGACGACTTTCTTGGTTACAGCTTTGTAAGATGCAGCCTCTACCCATTTTGTGAAGTAATCAAGGGCTACCAGAATAAACCTGTGTCCGTTTGAAGCAGTGGGCTCAATCGGACCGATGACATCCATTCCCCAGGCGGCGAATGGCCAAGGCGAGCTTGTTGCGTTGAGCTCATTTGGCGGCACTTTTATCATATCAGCATGCACTTGACATTGGTAGAATTTGCGGATATACTGGACGCAATCGGTCTCCATGGTCATCCAAAAGTAACCGGCCCTGAGTATGTTCTTGGCCAAGACAAAACCATTCATATGCGGGCCACAGGTCCCGGCGTGTATCTCCTCATGTAGTTTAGAAGCTTCTTTTGCGTCGACACATCTTAGAAATCCTAAATCAGGAGTTCTTCTGTACAAATTTCCTCCGCAGTGAAAGAAGTGATTGGACAATCTCCAAAGTGTGCGTTTCTGAGTGTGATTTGCATGCTCCGGATATTTTCCTTTCGCCAAGTACTCCTTCATGTCGTGTAATCAAGATTTTCCATCTGTTTCTTCCTCAACATGGGCACAATAGGCCGGTTGATTATGGACTTTTACTGGGATGGGGTCAATGAAATTCTTGTCCGGATGTTGTATCATAGATGACAAGGTGGCCAATGCATCGGCAAACTCATTCTGAATTCTGTGTACATGTCGAAACTCTATCTTGGTGAACCTGATCACGCCCAACTCTAGTCCTAAAAAGGATAAGCGGTCGCTGTAAATATAATCCGGTCTAAAAGTCCGGAGTCGAATCCCACAGAGAACTAAGGCTTAGCTATATCTGTTTAATATCACTAAGAAGACAAGTTTGAACAATTTCATAAGTTATAAAGATTGAGATTTATATTTCTAACTAATTAACTAGCAAATACTATAAAGCGGTAAAATTATCAACTAACGAGACAAAGGGTTGGAGACTAAATTAAGGAGGTCTAGAGTTATGATTTCCCTAATTGTTGATTTCATTAGTTGTATGTTTCTTATAGCTTTGACTTAGTTGCCTCTATCAATCATGAACTCTCCAGCTATCATAAATCTCTCTCAAGCAATTATGATAATTTACTAGACGCACTCTCTCAAGCTACGCTGGCTAGATTCACATTACAGTTCACTTAGATTGCACCCGAGGTATCATTATCTCTAATCCAACCTCTAAACCCTCGGTTATGACTCTCGCCTATACTCCGGGAGTGGTGTTGTTCAAACAACTACCTAAATATGCACTCTCTCTCAAGCAGATACATAATAAATAGGAACGGCTAATTGAGGATCCTTTCAATTAACCAAAATCAAAACGTAGTTGAACAAATAGAGATTAACAACTAACTCAAAACTATATTAATATAACAACCAATTCATCCCCAAAAAGTTCCATCAAAACCCTAGAAAACGAATTAGCTATTCATAATAGTATGTAAAACTACAATACTAAAAATCATAACCAACAATGAAAAAAATAGGAAGAAGAAGGAAAAACTCGTTGAAGAATTCCGCGCCTTGCTCCTATTGTGTTCTTGACTCCTTAGGTCGAATCTCCGGTCTCTTTAGCCTCCTTAGGTCTAAATTATGTCAAAAGTGTGTCCTCCCCCCTTCAAAATAGGTTTAGGACCCCTTTTATACAAGTTTGAATAGTGTAGAGCCGAAATAACCTTGTCCCGGACGAAATAGGACTTCTTTTTGACGCCTGGAGCGGCGCGGCCGCGGCCAAAACGCGGTAGGACCGCGGCCAGACAAGCTCTCTGATTTTCTGCCGCGGTCAGTTCCACGGTCTCGGTTCCGACCGCGTTTTTCACCCTGTTCCATTTGGAATTTGGAAAAACATAAAACATGAAAGTTGTAGCCCTTTGAGTTAGCTTTCCAACCATATATTGTGGAGCCCAAATGGAGTTCTGAGCAAAAAGTTATGTGCATTTTACTAGACAGTGCGCAATATGCCTACTCGAGTCTTCGTTTGTTCTCAACTAACAAATTTGACCCCCGAACACGATCCCGGCTTAATTCCTTGAGCTTTTACTCAGACTTCAAAGCTTCAAATCACTTAAATTCATTCTATAACATCTATATAACTCGAAATCACTCCTACAAGGCATAAAACACACAATTAGTGCAAAACACTAGCGATCAAAGCCCAAACTCAATTAAAGTGCAGTAAATTAGAGTGTAATAAGCGACTAAAATACGTAATTATAGCCTATCATCAACACCCCACACTTAAACCATTGCTCGTCCTCGAGCAATCAAACTACACTTTTTTTTATAGACGCGACTTTTTTAAACAATTCTCCTAACTCATCACACCAAGAGTATTTAAAATAGACTAAGCACAAAAGCGTAACATCTTCACCTCAAGATTTGACTCACGAGTGCCACGCATTATTCACAACTCACCTACTTACTCTAACATAGAGGTCACTGACATTACCTTTCCTTCATGAATCAAGTGCCCTCACACAATACAAGAGAGTAGTTCCACACAATAAAATTTAAGAACACTTAGGAACTCAAGATAGAAAGAATTCACTCACTCTCAGAAATAACATTCATATGCCACAAAAGATGCACCATAAGCTTGCCCGTAGTGTACTGCTCCACTAATCGAGCTCATTCAATTTAGGATCAATTAGGACTTTATTTGGTTGTAATGTAGGCTACGGGACAGGTAGGATACATTTAGATATAAGAGTGACTACACCTCCCTAAGCACTTTAATACATACATTTTAACATTTAAACCCCATACTTATGTAAAACCAAAGTTCCACCTTCACATCAATGTAAACTACCCCATTCTTCTTTAAGCACACTTACGTCAAGAGCCACCACTTATCAAGGAATTTTTTTTTCCACAACAATCCAACTATATTTTTTTTCAATTCAAGTGACTCTTCCTTTTTCAAAACAGTGCACCTTTCTCCTTATTCAATTAGTTCCACTCAAAAGCCAAACCAACCACCCCACACTTTAACTTTTACAAAGTTCATAACAATTCAAGTGCTCATGAGAGGTGAAAAGGTTCAAATAGATGGTTAATTCAAACAAATGGGTAAGGCTTGTAATGCGGTTGCCAAAGAAACAGGATTACAGGCTCAAAGAGGTTAACTACGATACATAACAATTAGGCGGGTAAAATATACATATCTGGCTCAACAAAGAAATGCCTATATCACTTCCTAGACTGAATAAAACTACTATTTCGCTTTGCAAACACACGGGGCAAGTTCTAGGCATCAAATGCAATGCACAGAATAACACCAAACCTCACACACACATGGCACATAACTCACTCGGGATTGGATTCATCAAGACACTCTAGTCAAAGCAGTTAAGCAAATTTAAAATCATACAATTTAAGGTACTTATACAAGAGTCAAAAATTGAGCCTAAGCGTCACAACCAAAGTACTCACTATTCTCAAGGCATAACAAATTCAAGAGATATTGGTTCAATTCAAAACACAACACAATGGCTCCTATTCCTAAAAAAAACTAACTACACCCGGTTCAAATAAAACCCTTGAAAAAGAACCGCGGCACAAAGAAAAAGCAAGGGGGAATTATTACACTATCTACAAAGAAAATCTTTTTGTTTTTTTTCTTTAGACTTAAATCCCTCAAGAAAATTGTCTAATAGATCCATCGTCGGGAAAAGTCCAATCTTTTAAAAAAAACTATTTAATTAAACTAATACAGCTAAAGTAGCATGAAAAGTCACCCAGACAATCTCATCACCAAAACTTAAAATTGTGCATTGTCCCCAATGCACAGCATAACCATAAGAGGCTAAGAGAAACTCCCTGGTAGGCCAAAGGCCGAAGCACTAGCAGTTCATGGGATACTCAGACTTCTCCCAGGCTTGGTCCTTCGTGCGGGTACCTCACACTTAGTTCCAACTATTTGATTTGTTGTTGCATCCTTCCAATAGCTTTGCTTTCCACGCTCCTAGAAAATAAAAAATCGACACTACAAGAATAATACAATTAAAAAACAATAAAAAATAAATAAAAGAAAGCAATAAAGCTGGGTTGCCTCCCAACAAGCGCTTGATTTAACGTCGCGGCACGACGCGAATCACTTTCTTTTGCCTCCACCTCGAGCTTATGAATTGAACTCCAAGTTTTGATTCAAGCTTATGATTATGGTCATGGGGCGGTGGAACGAATCTAACTGGCCCAAGGAAATAATGTAGTATTCTGCACTCCTTGGCCTTTGTATGAGGTATATAATCCTGACTTTCTGGCAAGAAGAATTCCAGAATATATGCACCTTGTTCCTCATTTCTTGACTCTTCGATTGGTTCAGATGACTCTATTTCCATATCATCATCCAAACATAATGTGGAAAAATGCTTGGAGTGTGGACCAGCGCGCTCAAACACATGAATTTCAGGACTTTCAATATCCTCAACATCAATAATACTAGAGTCAACAAAATTTATATCCTCAAAGTCCTTGGTTGGCTCCAGTCTCACTTCTTCAACATTGACATCCTCAAATTGTAGTTGGCTAGGTTGTTGATGTTCTACTCTGACCTCCCCAATTAACACCTCAAATTTATGCTCTTCTTGGTTGCTATCCTCAATATTGGCTTGTTGAGCATTAAAAGCTCCAACCACTTGACTCAATTGAACCTCCAACTTGCGAATAGTTGCCTCTTGCCTTTCTATATGCAATTTTTTCTCATTGTTTTGTTCCAGAAGACACTTTAGCGTATCCTTGATCTCCTTCAGGTCCGCATTCCCAGGTTCTTTGTTCCTATTAACTTCAAAAGAAAAGGTAGAACCATCATAGTAAGGGGTTGGGGGAAAATAAGAAATATAAGCACAACCATGAAGGTGACCATTTTTACCACCACACACATCACACACATTCCACAAATAAGATTGAGTTGGTGCACATAACTCGCTCTCAGGAACGTTTTGAAAATTTTGCCACGGGTGGTTTCCTTTACAGTATGTATGGAGATCAATAGTAGAATTATCTACACCTAAATTCCCATAATTCCAAGATGTCATATTTCTCAAATCAACAGTTATGAAAAAAAATACCAAAAAACAAAATAAAATAAAAGTTCAAACTTGAACCCTAGCAATATATACAGCTACAACTACACCGTTAGTTCCCCGGCAACGGCGCCAAAATTTGATCACGCCCAACTCTAGTCCTAAAAAGGATAAGCGGTCGCTGCAAATATAATCCGGTCTAAAAGTCCGAAGTCGAATCCCACAGAGAACTAAGTCTTAGCTATATCTGTTTAATATCACTAAGAAGACAAGTTTGAACAATTTCCTAAATTATAAAGATTGAGATTTATATTTCTAACTAATTAACTAGCAAATACTACAAAGCGGTAAAATTATCAACTAACGAGACAAATGGTTGGAGACTAAATTAAGGAGGTCTAGAGTTATGATTTCCCCAATAGTTGATTTCATTAGTTGTATGTTTCTTATAGCTTTGACTTAGTTTTCACTATCAATAATGAACTCTCCAGCTATCATAAATCTTTCTCAAGCAATTATGATAATTTACTAGATGCACTCTCTCAAGCTATGCTAGCTAGATTCACATTACAGTTCACTTAGATTGCACCCGAGGTATGTTTATCTCTAATCCAACCTCTAAACCCTCGGTTATGACTCTCGCCTATACTCCGGGAGTGGTGTTGTTCAAACAACTACCTAAATATGCACTCTCTCTCAAGCAGTTACATAATAAATAGGAACGGCTAATTAAGGATCCTTTTAATTAACCAAAATCAAAATGTAGTTGAACAAATAGAGATTAACAACTAACTCAAAACTATATTAATATAACAACCAATTCATCCCCAAAAGGTTCCATCAAAACCCTAGAAAACGAATTAGCTATTCATAATAGTATGTAAAACTACAATACTAAAAATCATAACCAACAATGAAAAAACTAGGAAGAAGAAGGAAAAACTCATTGAAGAATTCCGCGCCTTGCTCCTATTGTGTTCTTGACTCCTTAGGTCGAATCTCCGGTCTCCTTAGCCTCCTTAGGTCTAAATTATGTCAAAAGTGTGTCCTCCCCCCTTCAAAATAGGTTTAGGACCCCTTTTATACAAGTTGGAATAGTGTAGGGCCGAAATAACCTTGTCCAGGACGAAATAGGACTTCTTTTTGACGCCTGGAGCGGCGCGGCCGCGGCCAAAATGCGGTAGGACCGCGGCCAGACAAGCTCTCTGATTTTCTGCCGCGGTCAGTTCCGCAGACGCTGTTTCGACCGCATTTTTCACCCTGTTCCCTTTGGAATTTGGAAAAACGTAAAATATGAAAGTTGTAGCCATTAGAGTTAGCTTTCCAACCATATATTGTGGAGCCCAAATGAAGTTCTGAGCAAAAAGTTATGTACATTTTACTAGATAGTGCGCAATATGCCTACTCGAGCTTCGTTTGTTCTCAACTATCAAATTTGACCCCCGAACACAATCCCGGCTTAATTCCTTGAGCTTTTACTCAGACTTCAAAGCTTCAAATCACTTAAATTCATTCCATATCATCTATATAGCTCGAAATCACTCCTACAAGGCATAAAACATATAATTAGTGCAAAACACTAGCGATTAAAGCGCAAACTCAATTAAAGTGCAGTAAATTAGAGTGTAATAAGCGACTAAAATACGTAATTATAGCTTATCATCAGAACCTCTTTCTCAATTCCTACACATGGTGCAGATATGGCAATATCTTGGAATTCTTGGTGGCCCACTCTCCTTGTACCTGGTGCACAAGCAAATCTGAATCACCAATTACCAACAACTCCTGAATATTCATGTCGACTGCCATGTTGAGTCCTAGTATGCAGGCCTCATACTCTGTCATGTTGTTAGTGCAGGGAAATCTGAGTTTAGCAGATACCGGATAATGTTGACCTGTTTCTGATACCAAAACTGCTCCAATACCCACTCTTTTGAAATTTGCAGCTCCGTCAAAGAACATCCTCCAACCGTTGTATGCTTCAGTAATGTCTTCTCCTACGAATGACACTTCTTCATCAGGAAAATACGTTTTCAAGGGTTTGTATTCTCCTCCCACCGGATTCTCAGCGAGATGATGTGCCAATGCTTGTCCTTTGACCGCCTTTTGAGTTACGTAGACAATATCGAACTCGCTCAATAGTATCTGCCATTTGGCCAACTTTCCGGTCAGCATGGGTTTCTGAAATATATACTTCAAAGGGTCCATCCTGGATATGATGTATGTGGTATAGGCACAGAATTAATGCCTCAACTTCTGGGTCGTCCGGGTCAAAGCACAACACGTGCGTTCCAGCAGAGAGTACTGTGCTTCGTAAGGTGTGAACTGCTTACTCAAGTAATATATGGCTTGCTCCTTTCTCCCTATCTCATCATGTTGTCCCAGAACGCATCCGAAGGATCCATCCAATATAGATAGATAGAGTAGCAAAACAGTGAATAATAACAATAGTGAATAATAACAATATGGAGATAGAAATATCAAGAACAAATCTTATTTCAACAATTGGTTCCACAATACCAGCCTCAACTTTGAGATAATACTCAATCAATACCAAAACCGTAAATATGATAAGAACGATCAACATGACGATAAATTAGTCTAAGCATGAGTAATATGATCACGGAAAGCTACAATTTCATGAATAAGACTCACTCGCATGCTATGACTCGACAACAACGCACAGGTACTCGTCACCTCATCTATATGTTGTACTCAACATTCAAACACGTAGCAAATAGGCAAATAAGGCCTAAACCCTCAAGTCAAGGTTAACCACGACACTTACCTCGCTCTAACGGCCAAACTCAAAGCTCAACCATAGCTTTTCCCTTCAAACAACCTTCCAGACCAATAGAATCTAGCAATTTACCAATAAAACGATTCAATTTAAGCCTTTGGAACTACCCATGATTGCAAAGAATTCAATTTAGGCCATTTTTTAAAAAGTCAACAAAAGTCAACACCAAGGCCCGCTTGGTCCAAACTCGAAATTCGGACCAAAACTCGATTATTTATTTACCCCCGAGACCGGATATGTAATTGATTTTAGAATCCGACCTCAATTTGCGGTCTAAATCCCCAAGTTTTGAAATCCCTAGTTTCTACACAAAAATCCCCAATTCCACCATGAAAACCTTAGATTTTAAGTTGAAATCTTGTAAAATGAAGTGAATGATTGAAAAGAAACTAGCTTAGAATCACTTACCAGTGTTTTGGGGAAGAAATGGTCTTTGGAAAATCGCCTCTTGTGTTTTAGGTTTTGAAACTTTGAAGAATGGGAGAAAAATCCCGTCTAAGTCACTTTTACACAGCTGCAGATGTCGCATTTGCGACCTGAGCTTTGCAAATGCGAAGGGACCATCACAAATGCGATTTCCTTCACACCTCTGTTGCCTTCGCAAATGCGAAGGTTTGTTTGCAAATGCGAACATGGACCTCCCCAATTGCGACTTTGGGATCGCATTTGGGATCACTTTCTTCCCACGTTTACTTCGCAAATGCGAATAATGCTTCGCAATTGCAAAAACTGTATGGCTCAGCTACTCGTTGCACATGTGAGAAATAGCTCGCAAATGTGGAACCTGCAGGGTTGCAACTACGGTTCCTGATCTCGCATTTGCGAGTTAGAGGCCTACACTAGCAACTGAAACACCAGCAATGTTCTAAGTCCTATTTTCACTCCGTAGCCTATCTGAAACTCACCCTAGCCCTTGAGACTTCAAACCAAACATGCACACAAGTCTAAAAACATCATACAAACTTGTTTGCACGATCGAATCGCCAAAATAACACCTAGAACTACGAATTTAGCACCAAATTAAATGAAATTCTCAAGAACACTTCAAAAATTTTATTTTCTCAACCGAACGTCCGAATCACGTCAAACCAAGTCCGTTTTTCATCAAGTTTCATAGAGAAGTCATAAATGTGATATTGGACCTATACTGGTTTCTGGCACCAAAATACGGACCCGATATCCAAAAAGTCAAACCTTGGTCAAACAATTCCATTTCAATAAGCCTTTAACTTTCAAATTTCAACAAAGTCCGATCTCGGGTTAAGGACTTTCGATTTCGATTTCGATTCCGGGCATACGCCCAAGTCCCAAATCATGAATTCGGGTCCGTTTTACAAAAATATTGACTGAAGTCAACTTAAAGGAAATTTTTAGGTAAAACTTCTTATTTTCATCAACTTTAAACATAAAATCTTTTCGAAAATACGCCCAGACTGCGCATACAAATCGAGGAGGGTAAAAATGAGATTTTTAAGGCTTAAAAGCGCAGAATTGAGTTCTAAAACACAAGATGACCTTTTGGGTCACCACACCCAAGCCCAGTTATGTGATTAGCTTCGAAATCTAACCTCAATTTGAGGTCTAAATCTCAATTTCTCAAAATCCCTAATTTCTACCTAAGTCCCTAGTTTCTACCCTGAAAAAGCATAGATTAAAGGTTAAAATCAATTGGTGTTTATGGAAATATAATAAAATAAGTTAAAATCTACTAACCTATGAGTTGGGATAAATAACCTCTTCCAAATCGCCTCTAGGCCGAGCTTAAACTTGAAAATAGTGAAAAATGAAGAGAATCCCGATTTTAGAGTGTTTGAATCACTAGGTGTTAGGTGTTCTTTGCCTTCGCGAAGCACCTGACGCGATCGAGATGCACAGCGGCCCAAATGGCCTACACGTCGGTGAAGTACCTATAGCGTTTGCGGAGGCTTCACCCCCAGGACTTTGCGTTTGCGAGCCAGGGCTCGCATTCGCGCAGAGTACTAGGCTGCCTACCCCAGAATCCCATAACCCTTCACATTCACGTGAGGATGGTTGCGTTCGCGAAGGGTAATCCCTCCACTGCTTGGTGTTCGCGATCATGATGAAGAAATCCACACCAGAACCAAGTTCCCCTTCGCGATCAGGAGAGTAGCTTCGCGATCGCAAAGCACAAAACACCAGACATCACCAAATAACTTAAACCAGCAATTTTCTAAGTTCAAAATGACTCGTAGCCTATCCAAAACTAACTCGAGCCCCTCGAGCTCTAAACCAAATATGCACTCAAGTATAATAACATTATACTAACTCTATGTCGCAATAAAATACTAAAATAACACCTAGAACTACATATCGGACATCATAATGCGTGAAATTTTCAAAGAAACTCAAGAACTTCTAAATTCACAACCGAGCGTCCGAATCCTATCAAATCAACTCTGATTTGCACCAAATTTTGCAGACAAGTTTCAAATAGCAAAATAAATCTATACCAAGTTCAAAAACTGAAATCCGAACCCGATAACCATAAAGTCAACCTACAGTCAAACCTAGAAAATCTTTAAACCTTCAAGTTACTAGTTTTCGACAAATCAAGTCAAATCAAGTTAGGAACTTCTGAATTTTATTCCTGGCATATGCCCAATTCGAAAATTATGATACTGACCCATTGTGATCGTTAAAATATTGATCCGGGGTCGTTTACATAAATATTGACCGTAGTCAACTCAAGTTATTTTTAAAGGCAAAAATCATGTTTTCTTCAAATTTTTACATAGAATCTTCCCAGAAAAAGACACAGACCATGCATGCAAATTGAGAAACACTATATTGGGCTAATAGAGGTCCTTTTTTTAGTCAAATCCACTAGACATTGTGCATAGGGTTAGTTTTATAAATATGAAATCAAATAGTACAACAACAGAAGGAGACATGAACCTTACCTCCAAGACTATGGTGGATAACCAATTGATTGTCCAAATGTGACAATCAATTGAATGTACAATGAGTGAAGTTACATCTATAAGTTGGTATCATATGCCGTTCCAAATTGAGTAAGCAACTGGATCCCAAAAACAAAAGTAACCTAGGTCAACTATGCAAAAAGGATAGGACTTCTTCCATTTACCGGAGAACCAATACCTAATGATCGAACTAGTTATCCCCAAGTAAAGTGAAAAATAAATGTACAACCAATAATGGGGAGTAGTTCTCTAACACAAAGAGCCTATCTTCATCATAGCTTTAGCATTGCTAAGAAGGAAAGCCAAGCTGAAGAGAGGCATATGAGTGTCCAAAGGAGAAAGAGTAGTGAGTTGTCTGTGTATGATGCCACTGATAGAAGAGATGGAGCACTGCATTGGTGGCATTAGTTGCCTGTTGTGCAACCTCTTGGGTGTCCAAAATAAAGCCTCAACAATGTATTCAGATGCACAGGAGAGGGCATGATATGCTGCTGATGGCACTATCCTTTAGCCTGTGAGTAAAAGAGTAAGGCCTTACTCTCGGGTAATTGTGGGTTCTGAGAGCTGGTGTGGGCTTTGAGTTGTAGCTGATGTGTTGGATGGTTTGTTTTTTAGGGTATGTGCTCCTGGAGAATTGTAGGTGGTTTAGTAAAGGGACACCATTGCCCTTCTACCAGGAAAAAGGTTACTGTTGTATTGCAAGCATTTAAATGTAGGCTTTGGGCAGTACTGTCCTGAATCCTGTGGGTGAAATAGTAGGGCATTGCTCTCAGGTTCTTGTGGATTCCGAGTGTTGGTGTAGATTGTGAACTATAGCTGCAATTATGTGATGATCCACAATCCTGAGATGAGAGTTGCTGCAGGTTTAACTCACTACTGCGACTTCTGTATTGAGCAGTTGGATATTGGGGTGTTGCCATGTTGGTACCACCATATTCTGATGTCAAGAGATAGCATGGGTAACTAACAGTGACAAGCAAATTCCAACTACATTTCAGAAGGTGAGACTGACTGTGTGTGTGCAAAGAGGAAAGAGGAAATGAGAAATGGGAATCTTTTTTTCTCTGTCCTTGGATTGTTGGTATGCAACACTAATCCCAGGTTCTTGTGGATTCTGAGATCTGGTGTGATATTTGAGGTGTTGGCTATGGATATGGATATCTTAATGAGGTTATAGTAATGTTGAAGTAGAGTAGGGCTATTGAGAAGGGTTGCTGATGGTGTAATTATTAGGGTGTTGTGCTGGTGATTGTTGGTGTGGTATCTTCCGTTGCCTACATTGAATGTTAGCTGCATGTAGAAGCTTCAGAGACCACCACTCTTTATAGTATTGACAGACCTCCAACAGACTGAGCACCCAAGGTGCTAATACCACACCTTGGAGGCATATCAATTCTATGAGTGTGTCCTCTGTACCTGCACATAAGAGCAAACAAATTAGTGAAAACCAAACTGTAAAGAGCTATTGCATTTGCACTGCTCTTATGGTGGCCTTAGCATCTGAGACACCATTCCAGCTCCTGCTACTATGATGATGTTTCATGATGATCACTTGGACAAAATGGTATGCTTCCCTTAGTTTATTTCTATCAACCATAACCATGAGAAGTGGTGGAGGCCAATTATGGTGGTGTAATGATTCTTTGAATCTTTCTGTGTCTAAAAGCAGGGGTGCTTAGAAAATCTTGCTGGATTTTGCCCCTGATATGAGGAGGTAGATCAAAAGTGTTGGGGAAACGTGTTAGTGAATTGATACCATGGCTGAGTTTGGACAGAGAATCAGTAGGGAAATTGGCCTCTCTGTACACATGAGAATTTGTGATCTCCACACA
Source organism: Nicotiana attenuata (assembly GCF_001879085.1). Taxonomy (NCBI): domain Eukaryota; kingdom Viridiplantae; phylum Streptophyta; class Magnoliopsida; order Solanales; family Solanaceae; genus Nicotiana; species Nicotiana attenuata. The sequence goes on from NW_017670445.1 coordinate 640,207, forward strand.
CTGATGACAAAGTGTTCTCAGCTTCTGCGGATTCATCTTGATGGTCCAGGGAGGCTCATTATTGCTTGTTACCCAGTTGATCAGTAGCTCAGAATATGCCTCCAGATGTACTCTGTTGTATCCATTAGCAATGCACCATTGGGTACCCTCACCCAATGGGGATGTAATCTGATAATAACACCACCACCAATCCTCCCAGGGTTGGTCAAAGCACTCTCATCACTATTAACTTTTACAAAACTAGCCACAGGTCTGGTCCATTTAACCTGGTGGGTAGTAATGTGATGTTTGATATTCTCAATGATAGAGTATAGATTCACCCATCTGTAAGGCCAGTTAATAGCAGGGAAGTTGGTGTGGAGCAGTAAGTGTACATCAAAGTTGATGGAAAATATTACTCTGGCTATGGAAGAGGCCTTTGATCCATACTTAACACTGCATCTGTTCTTCCACAGGTTCCAGCATATGATAATGGGGAGGTGACTAAAATCAGCTTCTGTACTTCATTGTGACTCTTCTGAAGCCACCAATTTATCAAGACTAATCTGAGAGGCGTGTTGTCAGTTTTAATTCCAGCTAGATCTCCATATTTATTCCACACAGTCTTAGCAAGATTGCCTTGACTGAAGATATGTTCTATTGTTTCATCTTCAGGTATGGTACAACATACACATCTTGATGCAGTAATATTTTCAAAGAAACTAATCCTGTCATTAGTGGGTAGTTTGTTTCTGAGAGCCCTCCAGAGGCAAAAAGACCATTTAAAGAGGATCTTTTTGTGCCACGTCATTTTATTGTTAAAATTAGGCTGCTTCTTATTCCTTGACACTTCCCAAGCAGATGCACATGCAAAGTTTCCAGATGCAGTGGGAGTCCATATAGGTAGATCTTGGGTTTGTGGCTTATAGTAGATGGGAATTTGCATTATGTCTTGAATCATATGCATTGGGGCCACTTTGTTCAATTCATGTAGGTTCCATTGGCCATTTTCGTATAGTTGAGCCATAGTTGTGTTTCTAGGTCTGCCTTCTTCAATTCTATAAGTAGCAAGAGCACGTGTGCCCAACCAATTGTCCCACTAGAAGATGTAGTTACCAGAATGCAGTCTCCAGTGAATGTGTTTCTCAGACTCTTTTTTGTTGAGCATCATTTTCTTTCATGTTTGAGACTGCCCAGTATCCCACTTCCTGGATATTGGATTTGATCTTTGGCAGTATTTATCCCTCAAAAAGTTTCTCTAGAGTGACTTCTTAGTTCTAAATAACCACCATTGTTTGTACTCCACGGATTGACAAACATCTTTCATTTTTTTGAAGCCAATTCCTCCTTCACTCACTGGGAATAATAGCTTTTTCCACGAGGAACAGTGGTATTTGGCTTTGTCATTCTCCATTCCCCAGAAAAAAGTAGCAACCAGTTTTTGTATTTGTTTCAATACAGCCAACCTTTGATTCTGTTAAATATTTTAGCCACCACGTAGTTGAAGTGTACAATCTTTTCCCTACCTGTATATAGAGTGCATCCCAGGTACGTGAGAGGGGATTCTTTCTTATTTAAACGAATTACATGTTATACTCTTCTCACTATGTTGTTGAATGGAGAAGGGGCAATCATGAAATAATTTTTATGTTTGTTGATTTGTTGGCTAGAAGTATCTTCATAGTTACTGAGAATCTCCATGATTTTCTACAAGGAAGTTTTGGCCCCAAAAGTGCAAAATTATAATGTCATCAGCAGAACTTAGATGATTAATTTGAGGGCCTCTTCTTTTCATGTAGAAACCATTGAAGAACTAATCATGGGTTAAGTTGTTGACCATTCTGGACAGAAGTTCAGCACCAATGATAAACAACGATGGTGACAATGGGTATCCTTGTTTCAGACCCCTTGTTGAGTGGAAAAACCCCCTATCTGGTACCGTTAATAATGACTGAGTACCAATTATTGGACATGGTTCTCCAAATCATATCAATGATCATCTCATTGAAGCCCGTTCTTCTCAGCATTATGCAGGTAAATCCCCAGGAAACTCTGTCATAAGCTTTAGCCATGTCAAGCTTGATGACCACATTTGAACCTATGTTAGGTTTTTTGATCCCATGAACAATCTACAATGTCAATATTATGTTTTCCAAGATGCTTCTACCTTTGACAAAGCCTGCCATGTTAGCAGAAATGATTCTTGGAAGGATTGGAGCCAGTCTAGAGCTTATGTCTTTGGAAATGATTTTGTTGATAAAGTTGCTGAGGCTAATTGGTCTAAACTCTGTTAAGGAATTTGGAAAGTCCACCTTGGCCAGTAGGACTAGGCAGGCACTAGTAATATATTTTTTCATGGTAGCGCCCCCAAAGAAAGCCAATACCACATTCAGCAGATCAGATTTAATTATGTTCCAACAAGATTGGAAGAATTTTCCATTCATTCCATCAAGACCAGCAGCACTATTTGGATTCATGGAAAAACAACTTCTTTAAGTTCTGCCATAGTGGGATCCTTAGCTATTAGCTCATTATCTTCCTCTATTATCATGGATGGAATACAGGACAATAGGTCTTCTCTGATGACACCTCATGTTCGGGTGAAGAGATTTTGAAAGTAGTTGCAGGCTGCTATACCAATAGCTTCATCACCCTGAATGCATTCCCCATTATCATCTTTGATTTTAAGAATGAACAATTTCCTTCTTCTGCCTCTAATCAGACAGTGAAAACATTTGGAGTTAGCATCCCCTTCTCTAAACCATTGTATGTGAGTTTTCTGTTTCGGGATGGATTCTTCTAACTTCATGTATCTCACATATTGAGCCTGAAGCTCATGATATTCTACTATGTCAGAATCATCATTTGTTTGAGTCCAATTCATCTCAGCCTGCTTCAGATTTTGTTCATACTCCTTTGCCTTTTGAAAGATGTCCCCATACTGTTGTTTGGACCATATACTTAAGGCTTTGGACACTGCTTTACGTTTCTGATGAAAGATCCACATAGCATTTCCATTGACCTCTTTATCACAGACTTCCTGCACAAGTGGGATAAAGCTCTCATTTTCAACCCAGCAATTGAGGAACTTGAAGTATCTTCTGCCAAAATCTTGTCTCACATTCGTCTTCATAAAGGATTATGATCTGAACCTGCTGAAGATAGATGGGTGATAGTTGTAGCAGGGTAGGAGATCAGCCAGTTATCATTTACCAGACCTCTGTGTAATCTTTTCCAAACTATTGAGCATTGACCCCTTCCATCGACCAGGTGAATCTGCTGCCATAGAAACCTAGATCCACTAAACCACAATATTCAATCATGCTTAGAAATTCCAGGCTTTTGTTCATCTGGTAAGGAAGGCCTCCAACTTTTTCTTCTATAGATGTTATCACATTGAAATCCCCAATGACACACCATGGGATTGTGCATGTCATGGACTTCTGTCTTAAAACCTCCCAAAGAGGTCTTCTCAGTGCTATTTTACATTTGGCATAGATTACATTGATGTGAAATGGCTCCCCTGCTTCTGTGTGCTGTAATTCCATGGTCAGCTGTTGTTGATCCTGGTCAATAACATTGCCTGTGAAATCTTGATCCCAGAATACCCAGATTTTATTGTTGACATTGGAGGACGAGTTTTGCATGGATATCTGGAGTCTATAATGGTTGATATGAGTGTCATCAAGAAATGGTTCCAGCAATGCAATAAAGGATAATTTGTGAAGTTGAGTCTTTCAATGGCCCATTTGGTTCCGATGCCCCTTGCATTCCATATGATTGTGCTAATCATAAAAATAGCTTAGGAGTTAGTGTTTTTGGTGTTACTTTAGAGCTGCTTGCTTTGCTTCTAGTGAGATAGTGAGAGGTGTTACCTCTAGGTGACAAGCCATGAGATTTAACCATATTTTCCAGATTAGTAACCCTATTGATAGCATTAAGTAATTGATTACATGAGTCATCTACCTCGATATCATTACTATGTTCATCATCTGCCTCTTCACCAATATTTCTTTCATCTTCAGATTGTATGTGATTGTAATCCTCCTCCTCCATTCTACCATGTTGATCAGTCACTGGGATAGACTGTGTAGGTGGAAGTGTAGCAGTTGTCTGAGTTCTAGCTTCTGTTGAAGAAGGTGAACGTGCATTCTGTGATACCTTCTCAACATGAGGTGTGGGAACTGACTCCTTCATCCTGATATCAAGTGGGAGCTTCATTTGAGTACTATGAGGATTAGAATCAGTAAAATGTACTTGGGGTGCAGCTTGTGTACTAGCACCCCTCTATTTGCTCATTTGTCTTCTTTTTTTCTAACTAGAATTGCTATTTGCTTTTGTTGCCACATCTTCGGGAGTCTGTGGATCTGTTCCTTTGAATGCCTTGTCATTGTGATTCCCTTCCTTGAAAGTGGAGATCACACAAGTTTCTGCCTCTTCTTGGGTTGCTCCCTGAGAATCTGTCGATTGATCAATGGTTTCAAGTGATGTATGTTCATTAAGACTCTCAACATGAGCATTCTCCTGAATATTCTTCCTTCCCTCAAAACTTTCATCAGCATTACTTGTTGATTGAACAATTGTTGCAGGAGATATTTGATCCTTCAAATTTTCTACCTGAGCAGTCTCCTGGTCAATTTTCTTTCCTTCATTACTTCCAGCAGATAGATTGTGAGTGGTGATCTGATTCTGAGTCACACACTCACCACTCCTCTCCTGAGTAACTGCATGATTGTTAGTGGTTGTACCTGCAACTCGTCCTGTTTGTTGGTTGTTCAGTTGCTTTGGATGTATATAGCTTGTGATTTCTTGGTGTGATTTTGTGTTCCTTTGAAGTGCTTTTTCTTCTGAGTTTGACAGTTTTTGTTGGAGGGGTCAACCCCTGCATTTTGGTGAGTTTCTCTTGTCTGCTCATTATTGATCTGATTGGCACTCTTGTGATTGTTCTGCTCAGACCTTTGATGATGTTTGGCTTGTTTTGGATGCTTTGGTGCTGGCTGACCACTTGATGGTCCTGTTTCTTCTTCTGAATTCTTTTCCTTAGAGGCCATAAATGCTCCAGTTCTTTTCTTAATTTCTTCATCATTCAGTTTCTTAGGGCATGTGTGTGACAAGTAACCAATGTGTTTACAATACAAGCAATAATTTGGTACACTTGAACTTCTAACCACTTGCCATCCCCATTTACATCTTGATCTTAATCAAATCTCAACCAAACATGTGAAGGTCTTGCTTTAGTGAGATCAATTTACATCTTGACCTTAGCTACACTACCTTTTGTTTTTTGAAAAGAAGCTAGATCCAAGAAAAAGCTTTGCCAACAGATGATAAGAGAGGAGTTAGGATCTCCATGTAGTAGAAATGCCATGAAAGTTCTGGAATGATTACCCATATAGGAACTATTGGTGAATCTTTATTAGGATTAGATAATGGAGACCAAGCCTCAATTTTCATAATTTGCCCCTGAATATACATATACTGCTTATTCCACACAGTTGCATGATAATATTCATTGTCCAGGTCTATGTGGACAGTCTTGGAACTGAAGGGTGCAATCTTCACACCTCCCACAAACTATGTTTGAGTTATGACTTCTTCTTATGACCTCCATTATGGGCATGGTGTTGGCAAATCTTCCAACCACGGTGTATTGGCATCTAGTAGCCAATTTGAACATGTAATCCTCCTTTTTGAAGACTACTGCCGGTAGTCCTTGTTTGGTGGTAGTTTTGGGGGTGTGAACTCACTAGGGATTCTTTCTTCAGCAAGTTTGGCTCTCATTTTGGTAGCATATGAGTGAGTGACAGTGGGAAGTGGTGGTTCACTGGAATTTTGGGGCTTTTTCATTTGGTCTGTTGAAGGTGTGACATGTGTGAGAGTAGTATCAGAGACTTCAACAAGATTGTGGCCAGGTGGTTTTGGGTTTATGATTTTAGCAGGTCTATCAAAGTTTGCTGAAACTTTTGGCGGTGTGTGATCATAAGCAGGTTTATTGTGCTTTTTTATCTAATTGTTTTGTTCATTTGCATTACTAGTAGAGCCTTGATTAACCTTGGCTGAAAACTGATTAACCTCATTATTTTCTGGTATTATAGCAGCATTGTGATTGTTTGGTTCTCCACACTCCTTATTTGTTTTAGGCTTAGAATTATTTACATGCTCCCGTATGTCCTTTGAGTTCCATTGTCTGTCATCTGAGCATCTGGGAGCTTAGACACAGCAGATGCTTGACTTTCTGGCCTTTGGTATTTTTTTCTCCTTCTTCATTAGCAGCAGTTCCTTCTCGTTTTGTCCTACATTGGTGTCTGTGGAATTTTGTCGAGCACTTGGATTGCTAGACTATGCTGGGGTGATTCTTTGTAAAATCATGAGGTTTTGCCGACTGGGGCCTGGGGAAATTAACTTGGGCCTTTCCTCCACAATATTCGTGGTCGATCCACTTCTGATGTAGTCATTTTCGTCCATCGCAACATCATTTCCGGTGACTTCTTCAGATAGAATATCACTGGATTTTTGCATGTGGTTGGGCTTCTGACTTCTTGCGGTGCATAGACCTGTAGATTGGTTAGCGGCTATGTCTTCTAAAGGTGAGTAAACAATTGCTTCAAGTGGAGTATACGTAGCCGCTGGGAAGGATTTTGTAGAAATTGTTTGAGAGGGATTGTCCACAGCTCCAAGGGGGTTCTTTAGAGGTTGATCATGTGGTTTTCCACCACCAGACGATGAGGGACTTTGCAAATTTACGGCTCGTTGTTATTGTTCTCTTTGGTCTCTCCGGTGGTCGCATGTACGGAGAGAAAATTAGGGTAAAGAAAAATAGTTATTGCATTGAAATAAAGGTGTTTTATAAAAATTAGTTATTGATAATAGAGGTCTCGGAACACGAAAATAATGGAATTAAAAAAGTTGATAGTCTTTATTTAATAGTGTTTGAAAAGTAAAATTAAGAATCTAAAGTAGTAAACTTCTGGAGAACTAAATCCACCAACAAGTCATAAGCCTCTATGGAATAAAATCTAAATATAGGGAGTATTTTTCGGGAATAATGAAATGTCGGCTAAAATAATGTAAGATGAATAAAATACTTGCTATCGTTGGGAAGAATCAATAGAACTCACCAACTGGGTCTATGAATACCTGATTCTAGCCACGAACCTCATCCTCAACGATTTCAACACTTGTCACACGATGTGGTTGATAGATTATTATAAGCGGCAGAAGCAATCCCAGTATCAAAATCATATGTAATCTAGATAACTAGTATAAACGAAATTTCACGGGTTACCTCTTGAAGCGTGAACAAATCTCTTTTATCACGTGAGCCTTCAATTCCATAATTTCTCAATGGAATCTCCATCACCCGTGCAATCGTGATCCTCGAACGTTCCACGGTCTTCTACTGTGTTACCCAAATAATACCCGGAAATAGTAATTTCATGTGGGCGAAATTTTCTAAGGAAAAGGCTAAAAATTTCTGCCACTATGTACTACTTCCTCTAGGTGGAAAAACTTATGTATTTATAGTACAAGTTTTAAGGGTTAAAATCCTTTTTCAAAACCTGTTAGGTTTTCCTTTCCACCAGAAAAAGGATTCCTTTATTTCCTATTATTTAGGCACAGTAGGGACCACAAAATTTAATTAACAAGGCTCCAATTATGGAATTAATTTCTAATTTTCGAAATTAATATCTACCATAATTAATTACGAATTATTCCACTAAAAATTCATAATTGCACTCCTTATTCAATTTCGAAATTCATCCATTAAATCTATTTAACTTCCCCACTGTTAAGATTCAGATACTAATC